>NC_133472.1:44150731-44199678 GCF_025370935.1 Choristoneura fumiferana | reverse complement strand
TTACTATTCCACGCGAAACCTACTGAAAGGATTTTAATGAAACTATGCAATAATAAAATAAGTAAATAAATATCACGGGACAATTCACACCAATTGACCTAGTCCCAAAGTAAGCTTAGCAAAGCTTGTGTTATGGGTACTAAGCAACGGATAAATATAATTATAAAGATATAGATACTATACTTAAAATACATATTAAACACCCAAAACCCGAGGACAAAACATTCGTATTTTTCATACAAATATCTACCCCGTCACGGGAATCGAACCGGGACCTCAAGCTTCGTAGTCAGTTCTCTAACCACTAGGCCATCTGTCGTCTAAAATAATAAGCTCATACATCCAAATCTAACATAGGCTACATTATTTTATCCGCATTTATGCAGGTGATAGGCCCTTGTGCAAGGTCCGCCCGGATTGCTACCACCATCCTTGCTTGCTAATCCTGCCGTGAAATAGCAGTTTTTCACTGTTGTGTTTCGGCGTGGAGAGTAAGACAGCCGGTGAAATTACTGGCACTTGAGGTATCCCATCTTAGGCCTCTAGTTGGCAACGCATCTGCAATCCCCCTCGTGTTGCAGGTGTCTATGGGCGGTGGTAATCTCTTACCATCAGGAGACCCACTTCTCTTTGCCATCCAGTCAAATAAAAAAAAACTATACTCCCATGTGACTGGGATAAATTTTAAATCTCAACCGCAGGATGATTTGGGCACGGTTGTTTTAGTAACGTCAATGAAGAGATAATTTTTGAATTTCCACGGGGATTTAGTCTGTTATTTCTTCACGCTGAAGCAAAGCAACCGGACGTATATATTGAATGAAATTTGGCAGCCGTACGTCTGGAATAATACTTTAAGTACCGTTTATTTGTATTTCGTATATTTTTTTGAGACACTTAGCCATTTTTAGCGTGTTTAAGCAGCATTTCCACCAATGATGTGCGAGGATATTTTGCGAGCATGTGTGTTCTCACTAACCAATATAAACTTCATTTATACTCGCACAGCACATCTCTGTGGAAACAGCTGAGCGGAGCGAGGCGAGTAAATCAAGCGTTTCTATTCGTTAATGAAAAACATTCCTCACAACATATCCTCACACATCTCTGGTGGAAACACTGCTTTAGAATGGTCTTAGATATATTTGTCTAAAGATGGTTAAATAATTAGGCAAATTGCGATTAAGGTCCTCGCTAACTAGCGCCGGTGCATGCTTGGCTTGGCAGGCGTGCTTGTTTTCATGTGGTATTCCCTTGACTTGTGTGTAATTTTTTAGCCTAATTCAGTTTGTCTAATAAACTTTTACTATAGGGAATTATTCAAAACTTGTATAATCTCATTATTCATAATTATTATTTAGGCGAATTTTATTTTTCCTAATGATCACTTTCGTAACCTGTTTTGTCAAATATTCTTTTATTTTTTTTATTTAAAACACTTTGTCGATTTCTTATTTAACTAATTATTATTTAGACGAATAAAGGTTTTTACTAGATTAAAACTGCGACCAGTAAAAAGGTAAGGTTAGGTTAGAACTGCGAACACAACAACAGCGGCGAGCCGAGCGAACGTAGCGATCGTGCCGCGGCAGCGGCCGTGAGCACCAGAACCGAACTTATCTTAAAATAAGTTTATACAAATGAAAATTAGGGCATTTAAAATTAGCGAAAGAAAATTATGTAAAGTAATTGTATACAATTTGTTACAAAATGATTCATTCAGTTTATCTAAAATTAGGCAAACTGAAAATAGCAAAAAAGTTGTTAGTCACAAAACAAGGTACAACCATTTCATTCATCGAATGGAGCAGCGCTCCTTAGGGCGTTTTACTTATTTTTTTAAACTATTTTTTTTTTTATTTTCCAGTGGAGATTCAGGAGGTCCTTTAGTGAGAGCTGGCTCCCAGTTCAAATGGTATAGTGTCCTACAGGGCAGAAAAACTACGGTAGAACAGTGTATACAAGTGTGCCACAACTACAAGTGGATAGAAATACACAGAAAAGAAACGTCTCTATATGGCACATTGTGGAAAAGGCAAGAGCCAACCATGGACATCACGTAGTACTTAAGTTGGCGAGCAAAACGAAAGTAGGGGAGTCACCTTCAGTGACTATGAAGAGAAAATTAAATAGCTCGTTTTTGTAGTAAAATATATTTTATTTGTTCCTTTATGATGGGAACAATAAGGGGAATGTCCCAGTGCTCGACATGCTATGCCCAATAGATGGCACCTGTTTGCTATAAATGATGTAAAATTAAAATGACGATTACTTGGACAGGTTTGGTCAGCACGGATTTTTCCATGTTTACCTTATGGCCATCAAAATCTGTTGTCTTCGTTTTTAAGTTTCATACAATACCTATGAATGTAAACGTACGTGCTTATGTATAAATATTATGATTAAAAAATTAACGAAACAAAACAACTAACAATGGAAATACAGCAAAGGTGAACTTATATCATGTTTGGTATTTTTTATTTAAGATTGGTTTTTTGGAATCTTTTGTATATTTTTTATTTCAATTCCAAAAATTTTTACTTTACGGTCATCCCGTAAAAACCGAAATTTAAAAATACAAACTGAAATATAGATGCACAAAAAAAATAGAAAAAAATAAGACCATCACTGGGAATCGAACCCAGGTCCTCGGTAATCCGTACCGCGTGCTATACCGCTACACCACTGATGGTCACACCACCCACTCACTCACTGATGGCCACTGATGTACCATCAGTGGTAGCGGTAATAAGCACGCGCTACGGATTACCGAGGACCTGGGTTCGATTCCCAGTGATGGTCTTATTTTTTCTGTTTTTTCTGTGCATCTATATTTCAGTTTGTATTTTCAATTTTTTATTTAGACTAATATTACCTCATTTACTTAATTACAGTGGATAGAATAATGTAATACGCAAAATGGTCTCCACACGACATAATGCTTGCAAATGCTTAAATTCAAGGTTATGGTAAACACGCAGTACGTAAATTGATACGCAGAAAGAATTTTAATGACCAAATAGTGATCCAGTAGTAAGTTACTCTTTATTTTGCGTCTTAATTAGGTTCACATACTTTTCATTGCCTTGTTCTGACCACTCTGTCACGAAATGAATCATGTCTCTATCTAACAAATAACGAAAGAATGTATTGCCATTGTTTTATTTTTTTCGGTGTAACTAATATTTAAGTAGAGAAAAAACGCCACTGTGTCACGTACAAAAAATTCTACTAACTTTCCCACTTTTTTTTGGCAACAAGACAACGAAAAGAATTTCGACCCAATTGACAACGAGAAAAAAATCACTTTTCGATTTTCGTATTTATTATTACTATGATTGGTTATTTGAGTCTTTTGTATTTTTTATTTCAACTCAAAATTTGTTACTTTTACGGGTATCCCGTGAAACCATATCGAAAATACAAACTGAGACATGGATGCACAGAAAAACCAGAAAAAGAGACCAGCGCTGGAATCGAACCCAGGTCCTCAGCAATCCGTGCTGCGTGCTATAACCCCTACACCACCCGCTGGACAGGAATTTAGACACGAATTTTTCCTATGCATACATATCTCAGGTTGCTTTATTTCTACTACGCTACTTATGCAGCAGCACTAGCGACATCTATGTTTCGCTCTCATCGAGAGACGTCACGTGAGATATGTATGCATAGGATAAATTCGTGTCTAAATTCCTGTCCAGCGGTGGTGTAGGGTTATAGCACGCAGCACGGATTGCTGAGGACCTGGGTTCGATTCCCAGCGCTGGTCTCTTTTTCTGGTTTTTCTGTGCATCCATGTCTCAGTTTGTATTTTCGATATTTATTATTACTGTTTTTCAGTTAAGAAACTATTTCCTTATAGTAATTTGAATTAAGTGTATGTATATACACACGTAGTTACTACTTACACTGCTTTATCTTCACGCATTTATATAAAAAATGAACGAGAGTTCTACACTTTCTGCCAACAAACTGCTACAGTACGAATACTTGGGAGTTACCACTTGACAGATGGGCGTGCCTTCAGTCAATTTTCAACTTTGAGATCATACAAATAAAATAGTTTTTACATAGTCTGTAAACGTGGGTAGCGGTATACTAAAAATGGCTTTATTTGTATGACGTCAAAGTTGAAAATTGACTCAAGGCACGCCCATCTGTCAAGTGTTAACTCGAATTAATCAAACTGTACGCAGTTTGGCAGAGGTTTATAGTTATAAGTATTTCTGTACTTCTTTTGTTTTTTATTTGAGTAAATAAATAATTAAAAAAAGCAAAGCAATCTTTGCACCTAGATAAACTGAACATCAAAATGGCGGTAAATGAAAACTTTCTGACGTAACCATATCACGCAACTGTAGTATTTTTAATTCAAACAAAAAATAGATGCGGCTTCAATGAGGGCTATCGCGTATGAATTCGCCGCTAGAGGCCTAGTGTAGCGTGAGGTCTCCGAAATGTCAAATCTCATAGTTTTTGGGTGAGTTACGCTGGTTAATTTATAATTAGAATAATTTTGTGAATATTTTGCAATATCTGAAATTAATTATGGCAAATATGCGTTCCAGGGCAATGAATCTCTGTGTTTTTAGACAGTTTTGTCTTTCGGAAACCTTTGTCTTCCCTTTTTTCCGAACAAAAAGGGAACTATGCAACACTGTGCATGCTCGATATTTTATGGTACGGTTTTAAGGTGTATTAAATATGATTTTAATCTAAACTTTGTTTTTCACGCCCGTAATAACAGACTTTGAAAGCCATACACAAAAACCTCACGCAAGAGTGCGCCATCTAGTGAGACAAAAAACGATAGCTCTCATTGACATTACCGTTCGATGTTTAAGTAAAGTGTGATTTTCTATAGAAAATTAATCATCGCAATTAATTGAAGGTAAGCAAAGTTTACTGTTTTAGTTCATTGATATAGGACCTCCGCAATGTAACGCCTGAACCAATAAATTATGCACTAGTGTTAATGAGCATTAAGCTACTTACTTCCGCTGGAGCTGAGCACTATGACAGCTACTAAACCGGCCAGTAGCAGAAGTAGCACGACGCGCTTGCGCGCGAGCGCCCACACGCCGCACCGCGCACTCGACGCACCATGCTTCATCCTGAGCCTGCGCAAGTAGAATATTCATATTCATATTAATAAAACTATACTAAGGTAATGTAGGACGGGTTCGTAGTGAGACAAGTGAAAGGCTCGAGAGTATGTGAAGCACGACATGACAGCAGGGGTCGTTTGTGAGGGCTATCGCGTATGAATTCGCCGCTAGAGGCGCTAGTGTGGCGTGAGGTCTCCGAAATGTCAAATCTCATAGTTTTGGGTGAGCTACGCGGGTTTATTTATAATTAGAATAGTTTTGTGAATATTTTGCAATATCTGAAATTAATTATGGCAAATATGCGTTCCGGGGCAATGAATGTCTGTGTTATGAGACAGTTTTGTCTTTCGGAAACCTTTGTCCTCCCTTTTTTCCGAACAAAACGGGGACTATGCAACACTGTGGCATGCTCGATATTTTTATGGTACGGTTCTAATGTCATGTAATCTAAACTTTGTTTTCACGCCCGTAATAACAGACTTTGAAAGCCATACTTAAAAACCTCACGCAACAGTGCGCCATCTAGTGAGACAAAAAACGATAGCCCTCATTGGGCACGGCGTCGAACACTCGGACGCTTACCTAATATGTTAAAAAATCTTTACTATACAGGTCGTTGATGCTTTTTATTTCGTAACATTTTCAAATTACTTGAATTCAGATAATTTATTAATCATCAAAGCTTAACCGTTGTATCAGTGTATGGCACGTTATGGCGGTGTTATCGCTCTCATGTTACGGGAAATTTCTTAGGTACACGGGGGCCTATGTGCTGTCAATTTAGTTGTACTGCATAGATTGAAAATAACATTTAAATTTGTTTGAAAAAAAAAAATGAACACAGTTCCTGTTTTTAAAAATAATGCGAGTAGAATCGAATCTTATGTTTAAAAACTTATGGTCCGTCACCCTGTGTTTAACCCATGTTAAGGCTACTGTGCTAATAAACCACGATGTATAGTCGACCAAGAAATTGGTTCACCACCCTAAGTTTCTTCTTCTTCTCTTTTAAAATATGGCTTTTCTGTCCTAATTAATAGGACAATTTCGCCAGTGTCAAAGTAAACTCTCTTTGAGAGGGTCGTTGTACGGTGGTTGTAGTTTTTGCAACTTGATAGTAAAATTCCAGAAACCACGTGGACACAAATTGCGCATAAAAAATGTCAGACACGAGAGAGATATATAATTTTGTGATCACTGTTCACTGTTAAGGTTATTCGCCGCATAAAACACTATCAAAATTATACTTCAACTAGCCAAAGAAACAGAAATAGCAAAATTAGATATTGTCTACATCCGCCATGTTCGAATGCTACCAATCGAATTCCACCCTGAAGCCGTGGTGGCCTAGTGGTTGACATATCGCCTCTCAAGCAGAGGGTCGTGGGTGTAAACCCCGGCTCGCACCTCTGAGTGATTCGAAATTCATGTGCGGAATTACATTTGAAATTTACCACGAGCTTTGCAGTGAAGGAAAACATCGTGAGGAAACCTGCACAAACCTGCGAAGCAATTCAATGGTGCGTGTGCAGTTCCCAATCCGCACTGGGCCGCGTGGAACTATGGCCTTAGCCCTCTTGTTCTGAGAGGAGGCCTGTGCCCAGCAGCATGATGATGAATTCCACCCTAAGGTTTATTATTGTCATTTGTATGCAGCGCTTAAAACGTCAAATCTTCACTCACTAGTCAATATGACAATAAACCTTATTGTTTTATTTTTAAAGTAGGAACTGTCATTTTAATTGGTAAATTTATCACTTTCTTGGTCGACCATATACTTAATGTATGAAAAATCGGAATAAAATCCGTAAATTTTGCGAAATTACGAAATTTATACTTAACTGCTAAACCTAATTAACATAGTTTTAGTGCTAGTTTTAGTCTTAGTTTTAGGTGGTACTTATGGAGCCAAAATAAAACATTCTTTTTTCTTTTCTTTCTTTCTAAATGACGCGTTCGAAGCCGAGGCTAAATTTTAATGACAGTTTAATACACGTGGCGCCATCTTTTGACAAATGGCTGAACTATCTCGAAGGAGGCCAAGTAAGTCTGGATCACCTAGTGACTTAGAACTATATTGACCTAATAATTAACTGCGATACTCTAGAAATAACATAATGGTGGGAAATAGAACGTTCTATAGTTATCAGACAGTTACTAGAGCATCATCAACCTACAAGTATGTTTCAAAGTCAGCTCATAACGGGCCAGTGGCGACTGTATGCTATCGGCGGGAGCGACTCGAAAGCTATAACATTTGATTCAACTGTAAGAATAAGACAGTACGGAAGTAGAATCTAAAATCATATTTCCCTCTCGCTCGTTTCAGACAAATGTGACCTATTTATCCGAGGGTTTATATTGACTTTTAGTCTCGAGGTGAAAACTCTTTTTTTTCACTTTGATTTCGAGAAAATATAGTATTAATCCTTTATGATTTACGCTCTAAAATAATTTCAAAGTTTTCGAGGTAAGTATTTTTTTCCAACCAGACACAGATTATAACAAAATCGTATCGGCGAAATGGTCCAGACACAAACTGGAATAAATAGAAGGGCGCCACCTGCGGAAAAAGCACAGAACTAAGACCACGTAAACTAGTTAGATTAGAACGTAACATTTTCGTCATGTAAATGTTCCACACGCAATCTTATTTTACGCCAAAAACTAAACAAGTACCTACTGGCTGTTTGACTTTATCTAAGTCATACAAAGTAAATGAAAAAAAAATTACTTTTACTCCCTAGGGACTAAAGTACTCACGCTACTCCCGCCTCGTAAGGCTATATTGACATACTTTTAGAGCAAGAGAAGTGAAAACTTGTGTGCTGTTTACTTTAGGTTATGTTTGATATTAATTATTTTTATTCAACAAGTAAACACAAGATTATTCACCATCATCATCATTATCCCTGTCTTTATATGTCCAACAGCTGGGCACAGGCTTTTTCTCAGAATGGGAGAGCTTTTCTTCACGATCGTTCCTACATATGTTAATGTTACGTATGCTACTGTCTACAGGATTATTATTGGTTAAATTTGATATGATTAGTTAAATTTCGATTCAGTTTTTTTTAAGTAAAAACGAGTTTGCGCTGGTTTTTAGCTATGTTCGATAAAAATCAGTTCAGCCGTTTTTGAGATATTGAACTTTGGAAACTAAGTTGTTTAAGTTAACCTTTGCTAAGTAACCCATCAGCTATTCAGCTATTAAGACTACCGGATAGCCTAGTTGTTAGTGAACCTGAATACGAAGCTTGAGGTACTGGGTTCGATCCCCGGTCGAAGCAGATATTTGAAGGAACAATACAAGTTCTATGTATCTAATCTATCAAGTATGTATCTAATCTGTTAAAGTATGTTTATCCGTTGCCTAGTACAGTCACCAGCATTAATATCTGCCACGTCCATCTGGCCCTAGAAATAGAGTCGTATCAGATATTTATGCACGCTTGTTGTGTCAGATATTTCTACTACTTGGTTATTTTACGACCTTGACATTGTACTACCTGGTTATTTTACGATCTTGACATTGTACTACCTGGTCATTCTACAACCTGGACACCTGAGCATTTTACGACTTTGAAGTAACACGCCGGAGGGAGTGTACCCAAGCTTACACAAGCTTTGCTTAGGTACTTTGGGACTAGGCAGTGTTGTAGCGTGCCTTGGCGGGGCTCCGTATAAAAATTGGGGCCCTTGTGAAGTGTAAAGATTTCTCACAAAAGAAACAAAAAAAGTTTGCATAAAATGAAAAGAAATATTTATTCATCGTAATTATCTGTCACTTTTTCCAAAATTCTTACAAGTTTTACGCACGTCGGGGGCCCCGTGGCCCGGGGGCCCCGTATAATTGATACGGCAGATACGGCTGTAGCTACGCCCCTGGGTCTAGGTCATTTGGTGTCAAGTGTCCCATAATGTTATGTTATGTTATGTGTTATGGCAGTTAGTTTTTAGTTTGGTTGGGGACTGAAAACCAGCGACCTCGCCGAGTCTCATCTCCATTTTGCCTCACTTAATCTGTCTTGTATTGTAAATTTTGGTTTGTGACGGTGAATAAAAATTTATATTACTAATATTTATTATTATAATATTTATTTATTTATTAAACTTGACTTAAACGTTCGCTAGCCGCGAACAGTCGTGACCTAACCTTTAGCGGTTTACTTCGTCAATGGCCTTGGATCATAGGCACTAATGAACAAGCACTAATTGTGCACTAGAGAAGCACTAGAGACATTGTTTGTGTAACGTCATGGCTGAGTTTGTCACAGTTATTTTAATGTCTATGTATGTGTTTATGTTGTGTGTCTGTGTATGTTTGGTCTATGGAGGCCTATGTCGAACAGTCGACGTCATACGGCTGATATAATGATGATGAAAATTCGCGTATTTTTTTTTTAATGTATGACCACGCATAACTTTTCACAGAGTAGTTCGATTTTGATAATTATTTTTTTAATGGAAAGGGTATACCCCGAGAATGGTCCCATTTTAATTTGGGAAAAGAGTAGGAAAAGAGGGGATGATTGATTGTTCAGTCACTGATTGTAATGTATGACCAGGCATAACTTTTTACAGAGCTGCAGAGTAGACCGATTTTCATAATTCTTTTTTTATTGGATAGGTATAACTTGAAGTTGGTATTAAGTATATAAATTTAGAAAAAAAATATACCCCAAGGGTGAGAAAAAAGTATAAAATAAAAACTTTTTAACAAAAAAATTGAACCGCCGAAAATACAGAAAAGCAAAAAATAATAAAGCTTTTTCTCCTATTTAACTTTAATCTAGGTACTAGTTTGAAGTCGGTGCCTTATCACGAGCCGTCAGGAGTGATAGAAGCTCATTAGGCAGACGACTATAGGTCCTGATGGTTAGTACTGAGGCACCGACTTCAAACTAGATTAAAGTTAAATAGGAGAAAAAGGTTTATTATATATTTTTTTTGCTTTTCTGTTTTTGCGGCGGTTCAATTTTTATGTTAAAAAGTTTTTATTTACCCCCGGTTTCATCGTTATCTCTGTGTGTCTGTGGCATGTAGCTCTTAAACGGGTTGATCGATTTGAATGCGGTTTTTTATTTGAAAGCAAGTTTTCTAGCGATGGTTCTTAGACATGTTTTATCAAAATCGTTTTAACCGTTTTTGAGATATTGAATTTTGAAGTGACGAAGTCAGGGGTTTTCAAACTTTTTGTTGGTTATCGTTGGAGCGCTCTGTTGTAATGTAACCAACTTATAAAAAAGTTGAAACCTTTCATTTTATAGTATGTGTATCTCAAAAACGGCTGACCTGTTTATAATGAAACATATCTAAGAACAAAGGCAAGGAAACTGGCTTTCACATATAAAAACCGTATCGAAATTGGTCTATTCGTTAGAGAGCTACGATGCCACAGACAGATAGACAGACAAACAGATAGATGTTGGTGTCAAACTTATAACACCCCTCTTTTTGCGTCAAGGGTCAAATTAGATTGTACAACAAGAGCATAAAACGAGCCACTTTACCCAAGACGTGCATATAGCCGCCCGAGCCGGTATGTACGGCGAGGGTGGATAAACACGTCGAGAGGAAAATGAGTTTAATGCTCAAGTTTTACCCTCAGCTTATCACTTTGATTGCGAGGAAATGAAATAGCAACAGTGGAAACAATTGGTCAATATTGTTCGCACTTCCTATGTACCTTTTATTTTTCATGAATTACTATATAATTATATTCTTTTAGTTTTATTTATTTATTTTCAAACGTTTGAATTTTTATAAAAATAAAAATGTTTAAAAAATATATAGAAACTTCTTCGTTTGGGGCTGTTGATACCCGATTACCTTGGTCTTAGACGAAGGTTTTACTTTATGCACTAAGCATAAACACGAACTTCACGAGAATGAGATTTTTTTTTAAGACGTACCTAGTATTAAATTTCGGTCTATAGTTCTGTGTTATAGAAGTATGTTCTCAAACACATGCCAAGGTCATACATTTATAACATATATTTGCTCAGCTTAACTCTTTGCATTGTGTGGACAGTTTGCATGACAACGCCGCGCCTGCGCGCCGCGGCCTCATAAACATAGCCTCACTGGAGATGAATATGACTTATCCATATACTAAACTAGCTGTTGCTCGCGACCCTGCCCACGTATTCGTTTACCGCACCCGCAGGAACTATGTAATTTTATTTTGGTTTATTTGTAATTTTTTTTTTATTTCTAACCCCCGACGCAAAAAGAGGGGTGTTATAAGTTTGACCGCTATGTGTGTCTGTCTGTGGCATCGTAGCTCTTAAAGGGGTGGACCGATTTGAAAGCGATTTTTTATTTGACAGCAGGATTTCTAGCAATGGTTCTTAGACATGTTTCATCAAAATCGGTTTAGCCGTTTTTGAGAAATTGAACTTTGAAGTGACAAAGTCGGGGTATCCAACTTTTTGTTGTTACAGCCAAATGTTCATCTATCTATATATATTATATTATTATATCTATCTTCTATATAAATAAAAATGAATCGTAAAATGTGTTGCTAAGCGCAAAACTCGGGAACGGCTGGACCGATTTCGCTAATTCTTTTTTTGTTGTGTTTGTTATTTACATACAAAAAGATTCCAAAAAAACAATCTTAATTTGATTGCTTAGTAACGACATCTTTTGTCCGGGTGAGCGGTTGGTTCCAATGGAGTGCCGAAAGTTTCTCTATGAGGGCTACGGTATAGATGTCGCTAGCGTCACTGCTTAAGTGGCTAAATAAGAAACAAACAAGCTGAGATATGAGGTGCATAGGGGAAATTCGTGTCTGTACCGTTGACCAGCAGTGGTGTAGCGGTATAGCACGCGGTACGGAATACCGAGGACCTGGGTTCGATTCCCAGTGCTGGTCTTATTTTTCTGGTTTTTTCTGTGCATCTATATTTCAGTTTGTATTTTCAATTTAATATCTTACTATTAAATAAATAAATATTATCTTAACTTCAATTTTAATGACCTAAAAAAACTAAAATATAACATGTCATGCCCGAAGGATGACCAACGGAACTCTATTAGATAAGCTGTATGTGTCAGCTCTAAGAGAAAAATAGCAGAAATCTATACAACAAAATAAAACTAAGGGAGTTTCGATTCATCCAATATAAAAGCAGCAGCAGGTGGTAGGACCTTGTGCGAGGTCCGCCCAGATTGCTACCACCATCTTGCTCGCTAATCCTGCCTTGAAACAGCAGTGCTTGCACTGTTGTGTTTCGGCGTGGAGAGTAAGACAGCCGGTGAAATTACTGGCACTTGAGGTATCCCATCTTAGGCCTCTAGGTTGGCAATGCATCTGCAATCCCCCTGGTCTTGCAGGTGTCTATAGGCGGTGGTGATCTCTTATCATCAGGAGACCCACTTGCTCGTTTGCCATCCAGTTGAATAAAAAAAAAATGGCACCGCACTGCGTACATGTTGCTTTAAAGCAGGGTTCAGCTAACACTGAATATTTTATATATACGACCGTTCGTAGCGTTGCGTAAATTTAAACGTCCCTCGAATATGATGCGTGGGTCCTACTTACGTACACGAAATTCAGGGTGCATTTGCCGCCCCTAAGATCTCTTACATTCGGAGAGCCTCATGTATAACAGAGAGGGTTTACACGCTATAAGGTCACAGCTCATTACAGCCACCCGGCACCCGACCAGCACCGCCTCAACTCGAGCGGTTAGTATTCTTCATACGGATTTGTATGGGCATGCGCTCACTACATCAACTCCGTAGCGTCACCGGATCGCCTCACTCGCGAGGCCGCTGCTCGCCGCCATATTGAGCCGCTGCTAGGAAATTCGTGGAGCACGCGAGGTCCACTCGTCAACGCGGCGTCCACCCGTGGACCACCTGTCGACGAGTGGACGCCGAAAGTCGAGGCGGTGCTGGTCGGGTGCCGGGCTCTGAGCAGTGAGGCTGTGACCTTAAGACTAACATCCACTTACCAAAAACAAATCTATCCAGAACGAGCACTCGTTTTATTCCAACTTAACACTCGTGTTTCTACCTACAATGTTAACCACGTACTAAATTAAAAAAGTTATCGTATTTATCTATTTGATGATAACACCGATAATCGCTATCTGTGGCTAGCAATTAAGTTAGTGTTCTAGGCACGAATGCATTGATAAACGTTTACTACACATACAGGCACAATCTATAATTTGTTATAACGCCCCTCTTTTTGCGTGGGGGGTTAAAAAACCGAGCGTGACCGTGGGCTAGCTGACAGCGTCACCAGGCTCGCGCGTAATTTTTAATTCAAAAACCGGTCAAGAGCGTGTCGGACACGCCCGAAATAGGGTTTCGTAGCCATTACAAAAAATTAAGTAATTTTGTACGGAATATTCCAAGTTTAGGTATATTTTATACTTTTGCTATATACTCTTAGGGGCTGTTTCACCATCCATTGATTAGTGTTAACTAACGGTTAAATGTGATGCCGTCTCCGTCTATTCGAACAAAACAAATAGAGACGGCATCACACCTAACCGCCAGTTAACACTGATCAATGGATGGTGAAACAGCCCCTTAGTGTTGTTGTTCTGTCCCGTGACCCAGGAGACGTCTGTGGTACACTTGCTTAGATTTTTTTGCAATCAATACTACAAGCATGCATATGAGAGAGATAAGCCATGAAGTAATTGCATAAAACTTATGAATTTGGAGTATTTTTTATTTAACTCCAAATTTGTTAACGGGTATCGTGAAACCATAATATATAGTATTTTCGATGTCATAAAACTGTCGCGACTTCTAAATTTTAGTGGATTTGTACCGCGAAAAATCACTTTTTTTATTCGACTGGATGGCAAACGAGCAAGTGGGTCTCCTGATGGGAAGAGATCACCACCGCCCATAAACAACTGCAACACCAGGGGTATTGCAGATGCGTTGCCAACCTGGAGGCCTAAGATGGGATACCTCAAGTGCCAGTAATTTCACCGGCTGTCTTACTCTCCATGCCGAAACACAACAGTGCACTACTGCTTCACGGCAGGATTAGCGAGCAAGATGGTGGTAGCAATCCGGGCGGACCTTGCACAAGGTCCAACCACCTGCAATATTCATTATTATTTTTGCTCAATATTCTTGAGTAGGTACTTGTGTTATCAGATAGGCATCAAAAATTTGGGGATTTTTTGAAGAACAGCCAGGTCACAGTAACTGGTGGCCATTATAACGTGTCCTGGGTCACGGGCGGTAGTCATCTCTTACCATCAGGAGACCCACTTGCTCGTTTGCCATCCAGTCGAATAAAAAAAAAGCTATGAATTGAACAAGGTTGTTCATTTCCAAAAAACCTAAGAGATAGATATGTCGGCGGCCGATCGTAAAATGTGCCAGAACATGAAATTCCTAGGCATATCGTTAAATGGCGCCATTTCATGATAATGCCTAAAAGTTGGCCAGGTACGACGTACAGACGATGTGCCTGAGAAACAATACCACAGATCGATTAGAGCAACGCACTCGTCGATATTCCTAAGCTTTATACTGGGCAAATCGTGATATGCCGGAAATAAAAAATTAGGTACGACGAGCGAAGCGAGGAGTGGTTAGTTAGTATGAATTGTGACCACAACGTACGAGCCGAACAAGCGAAGCGAGCGTGCCGCGGCAGCAGCCGGCGAAGTGCCAGAACCGATTAGGCGGCGTTTCATGATATGCCTAGGAATTTCATGATCTGCCTAAGCGTCCTAGGCAAATCGTTAAACGGTGAGTTTTGAACGATATGGCGGATGTCCCTTAGCCAATTCATGAAACGGCGCCATTTCAAGATATGCCTAGGAATTTCGTCGACAGATAGATAGAATAGTTTATTTCTGCTAAGAGTTAGATTTTTAATTTACAAATCCAAATATCTTGAAAACCGCACAACTTTTATAAAACCTATTAATAGCTTAGTTTAAACGTCCTAAGTGCCCTCTATCTGTTCAAGGATTATCCACTCATTACCTAACACCCTGTATAATAAGTATAATGCTTCTTTTGACAGCATGAATCATTTTTATCGTATCTATTTCTGCGACATATTTCGCATTTTACTGTGTTATAAACCGGATGAGGAGTTGATAACAATGTTGTTAAAAACACAATTCCACGATGAAGCGATACTATAACGGTCATCCCAGCCTATATACGTCCCACTGCTGGGCACAGGCCTCCTCTCAGAATGTGAATGAGGTGCGAGCCGGGGTTTGAACCCGCGATCCTGGCTTGAGAGGCCATAGGTCAAACCACACGGCCACCACAGATTTTTTAACTAGGTATAACGGTGCCCTATGAGAATGAAATGATAATGAAAAATTAATAAACCGCTGAAAAAAATAGATAATAATCCATACTAATATTAAAAATGCGAAAGTGTGTTTGTATGTTTGTCCGTCTTTCACGTCGGAACAGTAAAGGATCAACGTGATTTTTCGCATAGAGATATTTTAGGGCCCGCCGAGAGTGACTACTTTTTATCCCGGAAAAATGCACAGTTCCCGAGGGAATAGCGCGCGATAACCGAATGCCACACGGGCGAAGCCGCGAGCAAAAGCTTAAAGTATAAATATATACCTAATATATTAAGTTTGAAAATCATGTAACGACTGAAAGCGACAAGGTACAAAAGTGATCACTATTTATGACGTTGACTGTACCCACGTTAGAAAAACGTAACCTTCCTTTGGATAGTTCGGTACTAAGGTAGAGGCGATCTAGCGACCACTTGCATTGAGTTGGAAACTGAACCTTATTACTTTCGTGACACGTCACACTTTCCATTATAATTATCAAAAATACGATTGGCTTTAAAAATATTATTTTTCAGGTATGTATTCGATAGCTGCTTTTGATTCTGCGGTAGTATACTCCAATAAATGGGGCCTTATTAAGGGTTAAATATATATATATATATTTATAGCCTTATTCATAAAAAGTTAGAGAACTTGAAGGCTCCTTGAAGGCCCGATGCTAAAAAACGTGATTCATAAATAGCGCTAATCAGTCGATCAAGGCTCTGCTAAAGTTAGAGGACCGTAGACCCTCCTTTATCTCCCTGCTAGTCACAAAATCGCCACAAGTATAGCGAAAACCATACCGAAGATATTTTTATGAAGGGTGAAGTTACGCAAAGATTAAAAAAAAACCAGGAAAAATTATTGTCCGAAATTTGTATTAAAAATCCTCTAAAATACTGCTACTTTACTATTACTAACAATAAATATTAGAAAAAAAAATTAGGATGATTAACATAATACGGCTTTTTGCACTTAAACATAAACATGCGGATCGGAAATGGCGGGAAAACAAACATCTCGCTTTTTTCCTGCTAATTTGCTGTCACTGCTGTCATTTTTTTTTTAAATTATCGATGAGGCTATTTTTTGTCTTTGATTTGTCAAGATTGCCAACATAACGCGTCTAATCCGTCTATCAGCAGCTCAACAACTAGCAGATTGCTAGCAAGCGTTTATGAGTCATACTTCTTGACAACCGTCTAACAAGCTTAATCAGTCTGCTAAGTAACAGACCGATCAAACCTCAATTAAGGATTTTTTATGAATAAGGCTGTTAATCTTTATTTATTACGGAACTGATCAAAAGATAATGAACATGTCAGTTCCCAAAGGCCTTAACTATAAAAACACCACAACAGCCATACGATTTAAATGAGTAACGACTCGTGCCAGAAAGTTAAAATAAAAACGCCCTCCTTATTTTTAAGTCGGTTAAAAAATAGCTCGCCGTAGATCGCGCGATGTCGCGCCCCGGCTGTAAGCGTTTCCACCAGAGATTCACATTCTCGCACGTCTCTGGTGGAAATGGTACCTAAGGCCACATCTTCGGGTCCCTTTGCGACGTAATTTTTTTATGAGACGGCGCTACGTGACCTTGCATTGTATAACAAACCGGTCAATGTCTTCTATTTAATATGTGCCAGCTGTCCAAGGCCACTAGGTTATTTTAGCGTCTATTTGCGAAGTCATACGAAACGCAAATAAATAAACAGGTGTCCGTTTCAAAATTAATTTTTTAGAGTTCCGGAGCCAAAATGGCAAAAACGAAACCCTTATAGTTTCGCCATGTCTGTTTGTGTGTCCGTCCGTCCGCGGCTTTGCTCAGGGACTATCAATGCTAGAAAGCTGTAATTTTGCACGGATATATATGTAAACTATGCCGACCAAATTGCACAATAAAAAACTAAAAAAAATCCCATAGACGTAAAGTGGGGGTGGTTTTTTTTCTCATTCAACCTTGTTTGTAGTGTGGGGTATCGTTGGATAGGTCTTTTAAAACCATTAGGGGTTGCTGTTTGCAAAATATTCAACTTAAGTGCAAATTTTCATTAAAGTCGAGCGTCCCCCCCCCTCTAAAATCTAAACCGGTGGGTGGAAAAATTTGAAAAACAGGATGGTAGTAAGTATATCAAACTTACAAGGAAAACCATAACGGTTAAGTTTTCTTGAGAATTATTAGTAGTTTAAGAGTAAATAGCAGCCTAAGGTATAAAATATGCCTAAACTTGGAATATTCCATACAAAATACGAAATCCTTAGAAAAATATTACTTATTTTTTTCGCAATGGCTACGGAACCCTATTTCGGGCGTGGCCAACACGCTCTAGGCAGTTTTTTTTTACTTTCCACGGGACAGGGATAAAATCTCGAAATAACAACCGCCGCAAGTAGACAGTTATTTATAATTAGTAGCAACTGGCATAGGTATTTGGCGACTCAAAAATCGAGTTATTTTTGTGATTTATAGATAGCCGTAGTTTACAGGAACCTATGATTAAAACAAAACACGTGCTAATTAGTAAGAGAGGAAAAGCAGCATTGGTTCTAGATGGAACAAGGTGTTATACACACAAAAACATTTTTCCTATTCGTTTCGTTGTATTAGTACGGTACCAATTTTTTTACACACATTACGTTACTAAAATATCCAGTTGTCCAATATTTAGAATTAAAACTACTAGCATAAATAAACGCTGCAACAATAAAGAAAATAACTATCAACAAACAAAAACACGCTACGGCTCACGGCAGCGAAATTTTATAAATAAGGCATTCTATTTTAAATCTAATTTTGGACGCACATAAATCACGTACAAACCTTAGTCCAAGAAACATTTACATGTTCACACCACTGTTGTTTTAATGAATTGTTGCACTTCTATTTTATTTTGGGGGTTGTTACATCACATTTGGTATTGTAAACACCGGATAGTGAAGGTGATTTTGTCCTACCGCCGCAGACATGCCTCTGCAATGCGTATTTCGGATACACTGGCGCTTTGGCGGAGTGTTGCCAGTTTCGCGGACAAAATACCGCAAACAACCGACGAACTGGCATTGCAAATTTAGCTGTCTTCAAATCTAGGGAATAGTCATTTATTAGGCGTCATAGTCCACATGTTCACTTACAATTTGGCGTGATTTTGGTCAAACGAAAGCCTATTTCTGTATAAATGAAAGAAAAAAAAAGTTTGAAACTCAAATTGCGTATAGTGCCGTCAGCTCACCATCGTAAGCCCTGAGGTAGTCAAAGTCGAATTCAAAGTGTTTTTCACTTCTCATTCTCGTAAAGTTGGTATTGCTGGTTATGGTGACTTAAAATTACTTTTTTTTAAATCCTCTAGTGCATAAAGTAAAATCTTCGTCTAAGACCAAGCTAATCAGGTGTCAATAGACACAAACAAAAATGTTTTTTCACTTCTCATGATCAAGGCAATATAAAATTACTTTTTATGCTCTAGTGCATAAAGTAAAATCTTCGTCTAAGACCAAGGCAATCAGGTGTAAACAGACACAAACAAAGAAGTTTCTACATATTTTTTTATATTTTTTATTTATATAAAACTAAAAATGAATCAAGTCAATCAAAATATATCAATAAAACTAAAACTATTTATAATTATAATACCTAGTAATGCGTGAAAAATAAAAGATACATACTTAGTAAGTGAACAATTGATTCCATTGTTGCTATGTTATTTCCTCGCCATCGAAGTGAAAAGCAGAGTGTAAAACTCGAGCATTAAACCCACTATCCCCTCGACGTGTTTATCCATCCTCGCCATACCGGCTCGGGTGGCTATATGAACGTCTTGGGTAAAATGGCTCGTTTTATGCTCTTGTTGTACAATCTACTATTATATATTTTTTAATAATTTAAATTTTATAAGAAACTAAAACGCACGAGAGTGAGAGGAACGGTACGCCACGAACTTCGATTTTCGATATTCGTAGTAGCTCCTCAGCTCACTCATAGGTTACTTCAAACAATGATGGGAGTGACGGTATGATGTGAAGTTCGAATTTTATATTTTGGTGTAGGTATTCGTGGTACTTAATATTCGGTGTACCTTTTCGATTCAGAAAGAGAGGTGTTTCTGTAAGTCTATCTGTGGCATCGTAACTCCCAAACGGAGAATTGTTCGTAGTACCTTTCCTATATAAATATTAGGCTTTTTTTTTTGATTCGAGACGATTTGCGCGTAAAGTATTTTAACTGAAGTTCGACTGCGAAAATATTCGTTTAATTTCAAAATACGGGCCTTGCCTAGTTTGTGAGTCAGGATTCAACTTATTTAATTGTGCTATGTTTAACCTAAGTTGTCTTTTTTTTGTAATTGTTCGTTCATTCCTCTCTTGTGCACTTTTGTCTTATTGAATAAAGATTTTTATTATTATTATTATTATAATTGCCATACTTACTAACGACACATTTATAAAAGTGACCAAGTACCTACCTATTTGGAATTCTTACATATTTTGAATGAAATACAGTATTTAAGGCAAAATCCTTCCATTGGCAACACTGCATCTGTCATTAGATGGTATAGCTGCTTTACCGACGGTCTCTCGTCGGTTAAACAGTGACGTCACCCAAAAAGAAAACACTTCTCGGATATCGTAGAACTAAAACGTATAATATCCTTTGTAACTGAAAAAATAAAATTAAACCTTAAGACCATAGTCCGAGATTTGACAATTACTAATGTAAGATTAGAATGCGTCCGGCACAGCAGCGCCTTTGTAACACAGCTTCTCACTCCAAGAGATTGAGCTAGTGCTGCCATATTGCGGTTCTGTGTTGAACTATTACGCTTGTTGCCCATTCGTCTTGTTACCCGCTACCTCCGCCAGAGTAGTGTGCCATGTTAAACACTAGATGGCGGTGTTTTCAAGTTAGTTGAAGCGCTTTGGTTGGCTTAGAGTGGGACGTTGGTGAGGATGAAAATAACCCAAGATGGCGTTAACAATCGGAATACGGCACTGCATTTGACGACTTTGTCGGCAGGATGGCCAAGTGGTTAGAGAACCTGACTACGAAGCTTGAGGTCCCGGGTTCGATTCCCGGGGCAGATATTTGTATGAATAATTCAAATATTTAACGGTGTGTGTGAAGTTCCCAATCCGCACTGGGCCCGCGTGGGAACTACTGCCCAAGCCCACTCATTCTGAGGGGAGGCCTGTGCCCTGCAGTGGGACGTATATAGGCTAGGATGATGATGATGATGATGAATTCAAATATTTGTTCTCGGGTCTTGGATGTTTAATATGTATTTAAGTATGTATTTATCTATATATATGTTTATTAATTTACCACGAGCTTTGCGGTGAAGGAAAACATCGTGAGGAAACCTGCACAAACCTGCGAAGCAATTCAATGGTGCGTGTGAAGTTCCCAATTCGCACTGGGCCCGCGTGGGAACTACGGCCCAAGCCCTCTTGTTCTGAGAGGAGGCCTGTGCCCAGCAGTGGGACGTATATAGGCTGGGATGATGATGTTTATCCGTTGCCTAGTATCCATTAGTACAAGCTTTGTCCAATTGTCCCATGATATTAATTTATTTAATTCGAACTTAAAACAACAAACGAACAAAATGTAAGTACTTACGTGAAAAATACGAGGTCGCAAAGAAATAGAAATCCATATCAAATTATTATCAAGCAATAGGCTCGTGTCCTAAAAAAATCCAATTAAAAAAATATTGGACATGATTGTTTTCTTTTGAGAATTAAACAAAAAACCGGCCATGAGCGTGTCAGACACGCCCAAGATAGGGTTCCGTAGCCATTACGAAAAAATAAAGTAATATTTTTCCAAGTATTTCGTATTTTGTACGGAAGCTTTTCCAAGTTAAGGTATATAGGCTTACCTTAGGCTGCTATTTACTCTTAACCTACTAATAATTCTCTAGCAAACATGGCCGTTATAGTTTGCCTTTTAAATTGGATATACTACTATTATCCTAAATTCTTTTTAAAATTTTCATCCGACAGTTATGCTTTTAGAGGGGACGCTCGATTTTAATGTAAATTGACTAAAAGTTGACACAAACAGATCACTAAGTCGAAAGGAATAAAAATTAACGATACCCCACGCCACGCTATAGGGTTAGTAGGAAAAAAACACCCCCACATTAGGTTGTGTTTTTTTTCCTTTTTCACTCGCCCCGTCTAAAAGTTACGAACGCAGCATACGCCAACTAAATGATTTGGCCAGGTTGCACATAATTTATATACCTAATTTAATACCTAGTCGTTTTTCTACCAGTTTCACATTCTTCTCAAAAGAAGAAGAAATCTAGTAGAATCAGGCTTAGCAAAATATACGAAGCAAAATGTATGAAATAATTAAGATAAGTATTTGAAAATAAATGCAATAAACTAACTTAAAATAAAAATGCTGTTGGGATATCTGAGATTTTCAGTTATTTAATTAAAACCTTGTACATAGTTACGTTGACTTATGGAGTATTTTCAACAGCCAAGTTATATACCGGGTGTGTTCTGTAATACGAGCCAATAATTAAAACATAAGTAGATCATACTCGTCAAACTGAACAACATTACTTACTACTTATGTACTTGCGAGAGAGAAATTTTTCATTCCGCGGAAAATGCGTGAAGCCATCGAGATTAGTCGTCGTCCGAATTTTAACCGGGATAGTGGCTGGACGGTACCTCCGAGTTGGAAAACGGTGTTAAATACTCGTGCTGCGTCATCGGTGTGTGTGAACGTACCTTTACAGAGCGATGTTGTTAGTGTTGTGTGCTATCCTACATTTGACAGTTGTAATGAAAATGTTGATGAAAACGCGGGTAGTTGTGTGCCGGTGTCAGTTTCGTCGGGTAGTCGCGCGAGCAGAGCGGCGGCGCGCAGTGCGCGTGTTGCAGCAGCCGCTGAGTCGCTTTGCTAAGAAGACGAAGGGCTACGGAATAGCCCGAAACATGTCGAGCTAAACTTGATTTAAGACGTGAGTTATCCGGGTCAATATATTGAATATGAACAACATTAGTTCAACGACTTTTTTAAAATAGTTTTTTAATTTTTATTACACTTCTAACTTTGTAGCGTGTCAGGCAAAGTCTGTTGTATTCTAGGATGGCGTACATTGATAGCAGAATTTAATTTGTATGAAAAAGGGAAAATTTAAAGACTCGATTATTGTGAAAGTCGCTGAACTAATGTAGTTTGACGAGGACGATCTATGTTTTAATTTTTTGCTCGTATTACAGGCCACTCCCGGTATATGGAATACCTTCTATAGAATTAACGCCGACTAGCCTTTGATCAAGGTAGAGCGAGGTCTACACCATTTCCGGGCCTCGCAAAAGGCGCCATGATAATTCTATTTTGCACCGGAAACTGGAAAATTATCCTTCCCATCTAGCGCATAGACTAGAGCCACCGCTCTGGGTCTACCTACATCGACTGATTGAAATTGTTTTGCTTAAAATTTTTCGTAACATGTTTTTTGTATAACAACGTTTTGTCAAATGATTGAAATGTCAAAAATTGTGTGGTCAAAATTGTTTCTTGTAATATTTTTTGGTCGAAAAATTGTTTAGTATAACATTTGTATTGTCTAACATTGTTTTCTCGAATGTATTCTAGGTATTAAATTGTTATTCCGAATATTGTTAGCACTAATTTAATGTCTGGAAAACAAACGGAGCTCTACTCCACCGAGCCCCCCACCTTTCCAAGCATCCAAGCTGCCTATCCAAGTATCTATATCCAAGTATTCTTTCTTTTATCTTCAAAAACCTTAAAGTAAGCTTAAATCTTTAAATAGAAGTTTAATAAGTTTTTGGTAAAAATTTCATTTTTAATAAAAGAGTTTTTTGCTGACTGTACTTGTATTGTCACCCAAACTAGATTTGCATAACAAATTTCAAGTCGATGCCATTAACCGTTGAAGAGTCCCGTCCTGTGAAGACGATCCTGGCCAGACTACCAGGATTTCATTACCAGATTATTGTGTTGTCACGCAATTTACATAGGTAAGTATACCAAATTTCAAGTCAATCCAACTACTGGAAGTAGGTCAAATTTAACTTGCAAGATTTGATTACAGGCAGACAGACAGACAGGCAGACAACAGGACAGGTGAAACTAAATAAAAACTTGTAATTGTTATTTTTTGCTAAGCTAATTTGTCTAATTCGATTAAAAATACTGTCGGTATTTTAATTTTATGACATTAAATATTAGACTAAATGATAATTAGATGTAACAATATTATAAGTAATCTATTTCTTATACATGGCTAAAATAAAAAAAGGAAACAAAATAAATAAAAACTACATAAATATACCTAACTATAAAAATAAAACACCATCTAAGAGGCCCTCCTGCAACATAGACTCCAACACACCGGCGGCATTACCTCTCTGTACAGTCAGAGAAATTCGCTGGGAGAGGTAAGCGCCAGCTCTGGGGTCTCCTGAGGTCTGTATCCGCAGGGACGGCAAGGCCCCCATGAAGGCCCTCATGTCAGCCGACCAGGGACCCATTGTCTCCACTGCGAGCGCCGCAAACTCATAGTCCTTTAAAAGAGAAGAGTATTTGCGGCGCTTGAGAACTTGTGCCTGGTCAGCTATATATAGTATTAAATAAAAAATATGGAGCTAATCATACAATATTATACCAAAGAATTTCGACCGAATATTTTAGACCTTGGGGCACCCGCGACCGCTCTTTCTGTACCCCAGGACTGGCGTAGCACAGAACAGAAGGCTAGATTTTAGGGGTTTATGTCGCTTCGGCTATACATACATATATTATATTTCCCAAATGTTATATTTACCAAACTGCTTTCTTTCCCAACGCACCGTTTTCCTTAAAACCATTATTTTGAACATTCGTAAAACAAACCTAACCTAACCTACAGTGTTCTATAAAACCATATAATATGGAACATCCGAACTTTTTTGTTTTGAAAAACCATTATTTTAATGTCCGCCATTCATCGAGAACACTGAAGCAAACAAAGAACAAACACGGCTCCGGCATTGTTATCTGAATCTTGATACGAGATACCAACACAATGGTGAATATTCTGTTTTTTAATAATTTTCACCTTGACTCGTAGAAGGAACTGCAGTGCGTAGGGTTCCGTAGCTGTTATCTTAACAAATAAAAGGATGGCCGTTGCTTTTAAAGAAGGGTTTGATTTTAATAAATAATGGGATGACGGCAGACATAGATAAGAACCACATAATGGTCATTTTTACAAGCCTTTATTTAACATGTTCTGTTTGTTCTTGGGCCAATTATACAAATTCATTTCGACCCACTTCCAGTGGTCGAATTGACTTAAAATTTAGTATATACTCATATGGGTTGGACGAAAATGCAAGTACAGTCAATAAAGAGTACAGCCAGCAAAAAAGCTTGTATTAAAAATGAAATATTTTACAGAAACTTTTACTTCGTAAGCCTACACTTTTTTTTTGACTAATAACATTTATTAAGGACCTCCGCAAAATAACATCATAGTCTATTAATTACACAGTAACATATACTCTGTACACTGATAATGAAGGTTTCTGCGACAGAATAGATGGCGCTGGTATCGTAAGGTCTGTTTGACAACTTTGACGTTTGAGCCACATTTGTTATTGGTTTAATAACTAAATGAGCTAAGACAACGGTACAAGACTGTAACTGCAAACATACCTCAGAATACTAACGCCATCTAGCGATATTTCAAGAAACGGCGTTACCGCGAACGCGTCCGGAACATTTTGGCATACAGAACCCTATATTTCAAACCGTCTCGCGCTTTGCCGCTCCTCGGCAGACGGCGATCACTGATCGACAGACATGGGAACTTGAGTTTTTGTATATTTAATGCTATATTGTTTTACTTTAACTACACTAATTTGTTGAAAAAATATAGTATCAATTTACTATGCAAAAAGAAGCTATTTGTAGACATAACGAAATTACAGTATCTGAACACGCTTCTACGCCGTTAACAATAGAGAGTCGTGTTCAGATATTTTTCATCAAATTTTTGCCAACAAGCTTATAAACTCTACTGTACCTAATTAAGAGAAGTTTCCCTGCCGGCCGCGCGGCCGCGTTAGGTATTCGTTTGGGATATTGCTGTCTTTATCGCTCGTGACATAAGCGCTCGCAAATTTTTGTAAAAATGCTCAATTAGTCTTTAATTCTCGTGCAAAGTTGACATCTTTTTTTTGACGACTTTTGAGCTCCTGTAATTCTGATATTACACATTTATTTGAAAATCTGAAAACCACAGGCATAGATAATTACGTCTAGTCCATACTTACAAAATTTCATCTATTTCTGTTGCCTAGTTTTCAAATGAGACCGGGACTACGTTTTTATGGAGAATGGAACGAAGACACTTGTCTTGAGATTTCGGAGAACTTTAATAAATGCTTGTTTGAAAAATATCTGTTATTATTACAAGCTTTACTAGTAGTGTTAGTTATGATTGTGTGGATCGAATTAATAAAGTTAAATTTAAAACAGTTCTGTGCTTTCGGTACCTCTATGTACAGTGACGGAATGAAAAAGTTGATCAGTTTTTAAACACATTCATTTACACGTTGCTAGCACATGTTGCGTTTTTGAATGACATAATGACAGAATATGTCATACTGGGGCGATAAAGCAGATACTGACAACTTACTGAGCAAGCAAAATAGCTTAGCCCTTAAATTGATAGTGTACACCACAGCGATCATGATTCAAGACTATCTTTTTGTATTTTTTTTATTTAGAATTTGTTGAACTATAAAGTACCGACGAGGCTTAAAACATGAAGTTTTATCAATTTTGTAAATTTAAGGTTTAGGGTGTTACCAGACCAATCGATCGATTATCGATCGACGGCATCGATCGACGTTGATCGAAGTCGATCGACTGGTCTGGTAGGAACAATCGATCGACGTCGACCAATCGGTTCTACCATCGATCGATGCCGTCGATCGATGATCGATCGATTGGTCTGGTAACACCCTAGAGTCACGTCGGTCAACCTTTTCATTCCGCGACTGTACAATCGAGGAAACTGAACCGCATGAAACCTTTTCATAATTAATTTCGCTGTGATTTACTTGGCAGATGTAAGGGATATCAACATGAAGTTTTACACAAAGGTTCCACTCTGGTCGCGAACCACTTTCCTTGAATGTAGATTGGATACAAACACAGGCAATAAAAATCACAGTCACTAAAAAATATTTTTTTGTCTCCTTATGGCAACAGAAGTGTAAAGCCAGAGGGCAACGCTTTTACTATTTAGATTGGACGACAACCAAGTACAATCAGCGAAAAAAATGCAAAAAAATTTTTTTTTTCTACCAATACCTTTTGCCTCATTAACACAACATAGCGTGTAAAGCCGCGGGGCACCGGCTAGCGACAAGCCGTAGGCTAATGCACAATGAAGAATCAGACGAGCACCCTCTTACGTCACGCGGTGTCGCCGAAGTTGCATCATTTGGACGGCTCAAGTTACAAGCTTTAGGTTCTACGCTAGGTGGCGCGGGTGGTTGCGGGCGCAGCCTGTGGGCGGGTGCAGGTACAATCCTGCGCACGCGACGCGCGCAGTCAGCGCTGCTCACTACTATTGTTCAACAGGCGGCCACCCGCTCCGCGCAAACCGCGACAGCTAGCGTAGGCCGTCAACTTAAAAAAAAAACCAGCTTGAAGTTGTTAAGTTGAAACCCCCTGATATTTCACAGTTCAAAATCTCAAAAACGGCTAAACCGATATTTATCAGTCATATACTAAGAACTACAGCAAGAAAAGTAGCAGTCACGTTAAAAGAACCACATTAAAATCGGCCTCAGTAATTCATAAATTTAAGTAAAACTATTTTAATTGTTGTATTTGTACTGTAAATGCGAAAGTTTGTAAGTCTTGTTTGTTTGTTACCTCTTCACGTCTAAACCTATGAATTGATTTAGATGAAATTCGGTAAACAGATAGTTTGAGTCCCGGGGAAGGACGTAGGATAGTTTCTATCCCGGAAAATTGCGTAGTTCCCGCGGGTTGGCGATAAACGCATTCAACGTGGACGCAGTCTCGGGCAACAGTTAGTATAGTATATGGAATATAACTTTTTAATTTAATATATCATGTATAATGAAGTTTGTATTTTAAATATATATTCCTATTTAGTTATTTACTTTTTATTTAACAATAAGTGTAGGTATAAAAACAGGGACTAAGTATAAAATGAACATAACTCCTACACAAAAATTAAAACTAAAAATTACTATCTAAATTTGGACCCTTTTTTGTCTCTACCCTTATAGTATATAGATAAGTTAAATCATCTCCAGTGAGATTTTGTTTGTTGGGCTGCGGCGCGCAGGCGCGGCGTTGTCATGTAAAACTATTCAAACTACGCAAAGAGTTAAGCTGAGCAAATACGTTATACCTTAACCTTGGACTGTGTTTGAACACATATACTTCTATAGCACGTTTCGGTAAACAAATACTCCAACATTATTCTTTACCTACAAACGCTACCATCGCCAACCTATCGTTTTACTCTTTCACTCACAAAATGGCTGTTCTGATTCCTCTTTATATTGCAGTTAGAAGTCTCCGCTGGCCGCCTGTGACTTGCGCGCGCGCCGCCTACGCGATGTAATGTCGATTCTATTCACGATGTATTCTCGCAATTTCTCCGCGATCATGCGCGGACAATCTCGCGCACAAGTGTTAGACAAAATTACCATAAATAAATAAGTTTTAATAATTTATTAAATCAGGCGTGACTGTCACGTACCAGAAGAAGCGTTGGCAGACCTCCAACTTGGTAGACTGACAACGTCGTGAGAGTGCGGGCAAAAAAAAGATGTTTTGAAATGTTCGGAACTGTATAGGGATAAGAAATATATATAAAAATGTATTAGTGTAATTTTGTTGTTATTATAATTGTTTTCTTTTTATTATTATGTGGATCGTGTTTTTATTGTTATTCAATTTTACTTATTAAATAATATTGTAACGGATAACTCACGTCTTAAATCGAGTTTAGCTCGACATGTTTCAGGCTAAGTAGCCCTTCTTCCTAGGATAAAAAAGTGCGTGCGCGTGTCGCGGCAGCCGCGGAGTCGCGTTGCTCCTAGGAAGGCTACGAATTAGCCCGAAACACGTCGAGCTAAACTCGATATAAGACGTGACTTTTCCGTTACAATATTATTTAATATGAGTGAGTCTCACGTTTTTTGTCCTTATTTTTGTGAATTACTTTTATTTTGGACGTGTCTAAAATGTAATGTGTGATTTTGATTAAGATTTTTTTTTGTTATGAGAGGGAGGAAAACGAGCAAGCGTGTCGTCTGATGGAAAACGATCACCGCCCATGAGTACCAGTATCTATAATATCTATCTACACTTGTCAGCACGCCTGTACGGATCCCAATCTCATGTACCCTTACATCACAGTGACCTTTCTGCGTAATTATATCCGCGGTGCGCGGGCGCAGGTCGCGTTATAGGCGATTTGTTTACGTTGCGTGAATATTCCGGGTCTGTTGAGAAAACCCAACATAAACATACATGAGATAAATCGGCCAAGAGCGTCTCGGACATGATCAGGATATGGTTCCGTAGCTTTTACAAAGAATGAAGTAATATTTTTGTAAGGTATTTTTGTATTTTTTTGGATTAGACGGCCGGATGGCTAAGTGTTTAGAAAACCTGACTACGAAGCTTTAGGTCCTGGGTTCGATTACCGGCCGGGGCAGCTATAAAATAATGTATGAATAATACGAATGTTTGCTTTCGGGTCTTGGATGTATAATATGTATTTAAGTATGTATCTATCTACTTAAGTATGTTTATCCATTGCTTAGTATCCATACAACACTATATATTATATATTTATTTATAATTTACTATTTTGTACGGGTTTTTTCTTTCTTTCTTTCTTTCTAAATTCGCATACTCTTCGTTAGTCATACCATAATCTTTGTCCGAATCATTGTTTGTCATAATTTTATCCCACTGAAAACTTAAAGTTTTCCGAAAATTTAAAATGGTCATCCTAAATACTATATAGGTTAGGTTAGGTTGGTTTTATAACAATGCTGAACGATTATTGGATTCAGAGAAAAAAACATTATGATAAACGATCATACTGACAAGCATTACATTCGGACTTTCAGTAAGTATGCGAGCCGATAAGGACCCCAACCGACCATAAAGCCTGCCTACCCGATCTTGCCCACCACTCTGTAACCGCTTTCGACGATATATTGTCGGTAAACCTCTTATTTAAGATAGTACGTTGCATCCTAAGGGAGGTAAATAAGGAATTACGAATCTTGACCACCACTCCGTAACTGCTTTTGACCACATGTTGTCGGTAAACCACGTATGGTAATAGTACATTGTGTCTAAATTATTGGCGGTAAATAAGGCATTAACAACGAGAGTCTATTAGAAGTCCAATCATTCGAGAAACTCATTTTCCCATCGACGTGTCTATCCACCCTCGCCGTACCGGCTTGTGTGGCTATAATGCACGTCTCGGGTAAAATGGCTCGTTTTATGCTCTTGCTGTATCAACAGCCAAATAAGTGGTCTAACATTTTTTAAACAAGTTCCTATCAAATGAATATGTCGCTAAAGTCGAACTTTCAAGTTGACAGACACGTCTATTGGCATTACGCTATTTGCAAACGGAAGAATTGCTAAAGATCGATTTTCTGACTTTAATTCTGTAGCCTTACTTACCTCTCAACACACACACACACACACGCACACACACACACACACACACACACACACACACACACACATCATACACACACTTTATGCACAGCTTACATCAAATTAGCCTTCTTCAAAACTGAATAAAGATACTTTATGTAATCGGCTAATACTAAGTAATTTTTCCTATTGTTAGTTTATTTTAAAACCGAATCAGGCCGCCACGTGACTGGCATTGCCTAGTGTGGGGCCGCTGGATATTCATAAACAATTTTTATTTTTATTTTTATTTTTTTTATTATTGTTTTATGACATGCAATGAATGAATGAATGAATTTTTGAATGAATGAAAAAGTATTTATTTGACATTATTTTTACATAGCTTTTTTTGCACATAGCCCTGCAAAACTGTTTACACAGTTTGTCTGTAGTTTGGGGTGGTAGACCTCAACAACGACAAAAAATGCCGTAACGTAGTCACCTAGCCTACATTGTAACACCTTCCTATGACCAGCGGTTACATCAAATTAGCCAGAGACAAGATCTGAACAAAGAACAATAGTAAACGCAAGAGAAAATGGCCGTTGCATCACACTCATTAAGGGAACATTTTCGCAAGGCTCCTATTGGGTGCGACATACACTTGATGACAGGAGTTGGCTTCAACTTTACCCCGTAAAGCCCTCGGTGAATTTTGCCTATCACAATTTCTAACTTATCATCTATCAAGCAAACGTGTAAGGGTTGCATTTACCTTTTAAACCTCGTTTCAAAAGCAAGGCACTGTCCCTATAATCTACAATTGCTTTTGACAGTATTATAAGGTCGTATACCCAAAAGGTTATCTGGAAGCGATCGCTTTTAATCGATAAGAACGCCTATTGTCTACCCTGAATTTGTGTGTAAATGTGATTTTTTTGTACAAATGTGTAAAATAAGAAAATGACGTATTTTGCTCTACTAATAGAGCAAATTGGACTGTTTATCTCCAATTTGCCCTACTAGTTTTAGCGATAGAGCAATTTGGAGGAGAAATCGTCTAATTTACCCTACTAGTTGGAATGCTAGAGCATATTGAATTTCTCTTCTCCAATTTGCTCTACTAGGTACTCAATTTGAATAGAATATTAACATTAATCGTCATTAAGTTAATTCAGTATAGTAATCCACAGTGAAAATATGTTTTTTTCTAATAGAAAGTAACGCAAGGAACTCATTAGAGGGTATTTCTGGACAGCTTCCAATCTCCTTTATTTATTATCTGGAAGCGAGGAAACGCACGTCTTCTCTCGTCGTAAGAGCTCCACGGGCGCCCACTGCATGGACATGCTGGACATCTTTGGTACCTAATAGGCATATAATTATATGTAAGTATATATAGTATGTACCTACTTTAGAGTCGTGTTGCGGTGCCTATATTTCCGGATTTGTAGTTGTACAAGTTAACGATCTTCACAAAACCGCACCAAAGGTCCGTACGTAGGTTCCGTACTTTGTAAGAAGGTTTAAACGTAATATTTACTCGAATTATTATTTACTAGCTTTCTTCCGCGGCTTCGCCCGCGTGGAATTTGGTTATCGCGCGCTGTTCCCTCAGGAGCTGTGCATTTTTTCGGAATAAAAAGTAGCATATGTCACTCTCTGGCCCATAATCTATCTCTATGCCAAAAATCACGTCGATCCGTCGCTCCATTTCGACGTGAAAGACGGACAAACATACAAACACACACTTTCGTATTTATAAAATTAGTATGGATGCTACTAGGTGCGAAAAGGACAGATAGAATCCGATGCTGCGCCTAAAAACACGTAAAGCCGACGTTGGGAAAGAGACTGCTAAGCTGAAATGGGACTGGACTGGACATGTCTGACGTATGCACCAGAGAGGGGTTCACACAGTCACTTGGTGGGCACCGGACGGCCATCGGCGGCGAGCTAGAGTGAGATGGTGGGTCGATTTGGACGGGTGACATCTATTTGGCATACTTTTTAATGTCTGTTTCGCATAATTTATTTACGCCAAATCTTAAACTTGCCGAAATTTAGTTCGGCATAATTCTGTATACGTCGAAAAATGGTTTACCCGAATTTATTTTAGCATAATATTAACATGGCCGAATTTTATTATGCATAATCTTGTTTAGCATTTATATTAATTTTGATAGGCCGAAATCCTGTGCAAATGTCCGAAATTAAATTACCTAATACTTTGTCACAGTAATGTCCCCGCTTTATAAAAATACTACCACCCAATAGTTACTACTCTAGTAAGTTTAGGTAATAAAAAACTTTTATTTAATAATCATAGTTAGGCGTAGGCAAAGTCACATTAAGTATGCGTAAGTAATTTTCTGCCTAAACAATATTCGGAATTCACAAATTACAACAAATTACTAACATTAGTTATGCGTAAGAGAATTCTGCATAAACTGTTATGCGAAAACAGTTTCGGCATAAATACTATTATTTTTAAATAGATTATGCAAAATAGAATTATGACAAAAAAATATGCGTAAACAAGGGGTACCGATGTACATACATACAGACGGATAAACAGTGTGACGTCATCAATATGGTTCCGTTAGTCACCCTACGCGTATGGAACCCTAAAAACGAGCCTAGTTCTTACCTGTAATTCAACTTGTGTAACAGACCTATGGCCTCTCAAGCTAAGGGCCGTGGGTTCAAATACAGACTTGAATTTCTGAGTTTTTAAGAATTTATGTGCGTACTATCACCTGTATGTATCTTCTATATATATAAAAGAAAAAACTGACTGACTGACTGACTGACTGACTGACTTATAGATCAACGCACAGCCCAAACCACTGGGGGCACACGTACATTCAGGTGGATCCAATTATTCCAATTACAGATACACCTAGTGCATAAAGGTTTTCCATTGAATTTTATCGGATATGTTCGTATTTATCGTTCTTTCAGTACTGTACCCATCGTACAGTCGTTTTGACATTTTGATACTAGTTTGATACCATATAATAATAATAATAAATATCATGGGACCCATGGGACACTTGAATAGACACCAATTGACTTAGTCCCGAACTATGCAAAGCTTGTACTATGGATACTAGGCAACAATTATTCATCATCATCATTATTACGAGTTCACAAAAAAAAATTGAGAACCTCTTCTTCTGTGACCTTCTAGAGTCCAATGTTATCCTGAATCATTTATTACAATAATGTCAATAATCGATACCCTTCGGGTGCCACCGTGTTCTACTCGGGTTCTACTTTTCCCGATGGAAATAAATTCAGTATAAGTACCTACAGTGTGTCAGTGTGTGTGACAAGATCGTGACCGGTATAATTTTTATTTTTAAAATGGCACACTTTAATAAAAAGTACTGGCTGAATAGCATGATCTATTACTTACGAAAAATGATCAGTTAAAAATAAAAGAAATAAAAACCGGCCAAGAGCGTGTTGGGCACGCCCAGAATAGGGTTCCGTAGGCATTACGAAAAAATGAAGTACTTAATATGTTTCTAAGGATTTCGTATTTTTTACGGAATCTTCCAAGTTTAGGTATATTTTATACCTTAGGCTGCTATTTACTCTTAAACTACTAATAATTCTCAAGAAAACTTAGCCGTTATAGTTTTCCTTGAAAGTTTGTTACTTATACTTACTACCATCCTAAATTTTTTCAAATTTTTCCACCCACCGGTTTAGATTTTAGACGGCGGACACTCGATTTTAATGGAAATTTGCACTTTAAAGTTGAATATTTCGCAAACAAATCACTGAATCGAAAAATAGTCTTAGCAAACCCCTAATGGTTTTAAAAGACTAATGCAGCGATACCCCCACACTATAGGGTTGGATGAGAAAAAAAATCACCCCCACTTAACGTCTATGGGAGGTACCCTAAAAAAATATTTTTAATTTTTTTATTGTACCATTTTGTCGGCATAGTTTACATATTATTATATATCCGTGCAAAATTACAGCTTTCTAGCATTGATAGTCCCTGAGCAAAGACAGACAGACAGACATGGCGAAAACTATAAGGGTTCCGTTTTTGCCATTTTGGCTCCGGAACCCTAAAAACTTGGCAGTTTCCCGCCAAAAGCACATTTTCCAATATGAGTTTCGCGTGTGCTACACCGTATTTAACATTTTGAAAAAGAAGAGCTTTACTAGCGAAGAATTTTTTATAGGCAAGCAAGCAAGTGGCTCGCCTGATGGTAAGAGATCACCACCGTCCATAGACAACTGTCACCAAGGGGATTGCAGATGGGTTGCCAACCTAGAGGCTTAAGAGGGATACCTCAAATGCCAGTAATTTCACCGGCTGTCTTACTCTCCACGCTGAAACACAACAGTGCAAACACTGCTGCTTCACGGCAGGATTAGCGACACGATGCAGGCCGCTTCCAACCGATGCAACGGGTGGTCTATAGGTGATGCCTATGTTTGGAAAAGTGAAGGTCCTACGGTTATGTGATGGTGAAAATAAATTTGTAACTGTCCAATCTTCATCCGTTATTCTTTGCCCCACCTATACGTATTCAGATCGCTCCACTATTATGTACTTCACGGCAGGATTAGCGACACGATGCAGGCCGCTTCCAACCGATGCAACTGGTGGTCTATAGATGATGCCTATGTTTGGAAAACTGGAGGTCCTACGGTTATGTGATGGTGAAAATAAATTTGTAACTGTCCAATCTTCGTCCGTTATTCTTTGCCCCACCTATACGTATTCAGATCGCTCCACTATTGTGCAACAAACAATATTTGGCTAATCCAACTATTGGCAGAGCGGGCTAATTGGGCCCCACTAGTTAGTTTGCCGGTATGCCCCCATTGTCGGTCTATCAATACTACACACAATACATTCCTACTGTTTGTGAATAACTAAGGTTTTGATTCTTGGGATCCGGCTCGAAGGACCACAAGGTCCTTAGAGCCGGATCGACATAATTTCATATGGTAAGGTGTTATGTGAAGTTTTTCTATTTTTTAACCGACTTCAAAAAAAGGAGGTTCTCAGTTTGACCTGCATGTATGTATGTTTGTCTGCTATTATCTCACGTTTGGCTGAACCAATTTTGATGAGGTTTTCAGAAAAACATTTGTTACATTAAGGAAAAGGTTTTGGTATTTTAACCGACTTCAAAGAACTTCAAAGAAAAAGAGTTCAAACAATGTAATGTAACTAAGCCGTGTTTGGACTTAATCGTCTTGAGATGTAAATACTTTGGCAACAAATCACAAAAAGAATGAAATAAAAAAAAATTGTACTAAAAAAGAAAAGATTTCTCAGATCAGGAATGAGCCCAGCAGTGGAACGTATGTTAAAATAACTGGGCTAAATGGTTTTTTGGGAGTTGCTTTATCGTAGTATTCGAAAACACCGTCCGAATATACGCTAATATTATACAGGGTGGATTTCGACGAGGGACCTTTGCGGAACTGGCAGATAGTCCAACCTTAGCACTATATTTCCCTCATAGAAACTATGGAAATATATGTTACCGTTTTCAAGTTATAGCCTTTTAAACATTCATACCAAAAACTACTTTGTGCCAACCCTAAACAGGTGGCTGGGTCAATGTTCTTACTTGTAAACAATCTTTAGACGTCAGGATATTACGTTAATATGTTGCCATTTGTCCATTCTTAGGTCTGCGTGCAACGCTAAAAAAATCGTTGCAGGATTTGCAGAGGTGATTGTCTCTGGAGTATTTATGTAATTTCTTAGTTAATTAATAATTCTAACACAACAACAAATAACTCACATGACATGACATGACATGACATTGACATTCACTCGAATGTACTCAATCGTCATAAACAATTAAAGAAGATAGTAACCTCCTTCATCATAAATAAAATGTCTCTGTTTACCTTGGTTTACCTACCTAAACTGATACAAAGGTTTTAGTTCGTTAACTCGCTTCATCAAATTATTTTCGAATGAATTGAAATTGTTCCCTGGTTGATCAGCAATACATACAATAGGCTGTCCTTGTTTTTTATTTTATATTGGTTATCGTCAAAAAATCTAAAGTTGTAGTAATAGGTTGTCATAGGACTCTTCATTCGCCGAGCCGAGATAGAATCAATGCATTTTTGCATGATTGAAAATCGATCATTCATATGATGTTTGAAATGAAATTGTCATTTAAGTTCATTTCATTTGCTTCCTATCATAGATGAGTGTGTATACTGCTTCCTATACATGAAAATGCCTTTGTTAGATGCACGTGGATATTTAAATTTGCTCATGTTATGCAATTATAATGCGGCTGAAGCTTTACGACGTTACAGGGAAACATATCCACCACCACACCCAACAGGTCGTAGGACAATTTTACGTGCTTTTGATCGTGTCGCCAACAATCAGCCCGTTGTACCAAGAACAGCTCAGAACGATCAACGTGGAGGACCCGTTATTCGTCTTGCGGCTAGACTTGAAGAAAGAATACTGCGGTATTTTGAGCGGAATCCAAGAAAAAGTTCGAGATCAGCTGGTCGACATTTCGAAATAAGTCATACCGCAGTACTAAAAGTTCTTAAACGTGCCCGCCTTCACCCTTACAAAATACAGAGGGTTGAAGCTTTATTGCCTAGAGACTGCCCTATCCGTTAAGCTTACTGCCGGTGGCTATTGCAAAAAACAGTGGAAGAACGTCAACATACAAATACACAAACTCACACACTTTAGCATTTATAATATTATTATAATATTAGTATAGATTACAGAGTTCCCCGTGTGGTGTCGGGTTAGAATTACACCTCTCCATTTCTTCCGTGGATGTCGTAACAGGCGACTGAGGATATGTTAAGGTATATCATAGGCGACAGGCTAGCAACCTGTCACTATATTGTACCTTTTTTTGTCAAACTTGGAACCTAAAATTGCTAAAAGTGGCTCCGAAGCGTTAACGTTTCGTGTGCTCTGCCTACCCCATTTGGGAATACAGGCGTGATGTTTGTGTGTGTGTGTATGGATAATAAATAGGCTGAGATGATGATGAGATGACTCAAAGCGGCCAACAGTCAAGAACATAATATAGGTACTTAATATTTATAATAGCTCGTGCTTACCAATTACATATCAAACTATACTAAAGGGTGTCCCAAAAAGGACGCAAGATTTGAAATTGATGAAAAACACATTTTTTTTTCGTTATATATATTTTGTATATATAAATATTTGATAAAATCATAAAATAGGATAATGCAGCGTCGAATTTCCTCTTTTAAAGCATTGCCATTTGAACGGCTTGTTTTTGGACGACCAGTGGAATGACATCATGAAATTGATCCACTCTCCCTGAATTTTGCAACCACTCTGCTCACAGTTGATGAAGTCAAGTCAATGTTCCGACGATATTTTGCACGGAATTTTCGAACCGTACACGCCAAACTTCTTTTGAAATATTGTTCAATAATAAAAACGCGTCAATCTTTCGTAAAACCCACCATTTTTACAAACCCTAAACATTCAGCTGTCAAATAGTTTTTTTCTAGGGTTGCCAGCACTAAAATACAAAAATGGCGTCAAATTTAAATCTTGCGTCCTTTTTGGGACATCCGATATATACATTCAATGACAATACACGATCATCTAGAGTCTTTGTTAAAGCAAACAATTCACACGCAATAAAGAAAGCTTTTACTTAACTATACGTAATTAGTATAGTTGTAGATCATTCGACAATGATCTTAACAACGCGTTTGGTTCATTCCATTGTTGCGCAACGGCGCGTACGCTGGTCTTGACTGTGCCATTGTAGCGGAGTTCCCACAAGCTAGAGGTCTAGACTTTCAGGGAGCCTAGAACAGGGTTTCTCAAACTTATGGCTCCACGTACCCCTGTTAAAGTTTCTAGACGACAGCGAAACCCTACCTCCCCCCCCCCCCAAAGAAAGTAATAAAAGTGGCTGTTGGAGAAACTAAGTTTTTTTTTTTATTTCAATCATCATGAACATGAGGTAACAAATATAGGTAAGAATCGTCTTGCCAACGAGAATACAAACTGAAACAAACAACAACAAATAACAAACAAATAAGTAACAAATTTGGAGTTGAAATAAAAAATACAAAAATACTCCAAAAACCAATCTTAATCATCTTGCCAGTCTTGCTGCCACCATCACGTAAACCATGTCGCGAACCCCCTACCCTCGAAACCTTTGAGAAACCCTGGCCTAGAAGGTTTAGCTCGTCGTAACAAATATACAGTGTGTTACTGGCAGCCAGGCTTCTTTTAAGGGAGGTTAAAGTAACGTATATCTGTAACTTAACCATGACGTTAATCCATAATTCCTACAATATGTTTGTCCGTCTTTCACACCGTAACGGAGCGACGGATCGACGTGATTTTGGTATAGAGATAGTTTATGGGCCCGAGAGTGACATAGGCTACTTTTTATCCCGGAAAAATGCACAGTTCCCGAGGGAACAGCGCGCCATAACCGAATACCAATTTAAAATTTTATAACTAAAGATAAATCCAAACTAAATAAAACAAAAATGACAAATTAAATTAAATAACAAATGAAACCACAAAATAAGAAAAAAAATAATAAATTAATAATAAATAAAAAGAATTTGAATACTACAAATAATCACAAATAGTTATATAAAAGAAACCAAAGAAATTTAATTACTTAATAAACTAAAATTTGCCAGCTATGTAGGTACCTACAGCAAAGTATCTGTTACTTGTCAATTTACTGTGCTGTGCATTGTAGTCTAAAACTCTGTTAAGTAACTTGTTTCATAATAGTCATTATAAAAAAAAACTTAATAATTCCCAACAAAGGGTTCCGGTTGTAGAAGTTTAAGTTACTTAAATCACGGTAGACTGCTTGACTTGTTTAGGCTATAGAGAGGGCCAAAATCGTCATAGACACACATACATACGATCAAAAAACAAACCCTCCTTCAGAGTAAACATTAAAGCGACGGCGGGAATTGAGTCACCGCGCCACGCCACTGCTGTCCATTGACCTCTTATGTCACAAGAAAGCCTGTATTAATTACTCACGATATTTGCTCATCCTCCTCAATTAAAGTGCGCGAAGAAATATAGGCTTTATAATGACACTGTGGGAAGAGAAAGTGTAGGATGCGGCCAGAGCGGCAGCGGCTGGTTGACTAACGCTTGCTCTCAAAACATTACACGTGCCGACAAGTTGAGTTAAATTTTTATAAGAATGAATGAATGAATGAATTAATGAATGGATGAATGGATGAATGAATGAATGAATGAGTACGAGTGAGAGTTCTAAGCCAAAAGGCGCTATGACAAAAAGTCCCTAAGCCAAAAGGTGCTATCTCAAGATAATCACTTTTGAGTTTTATACCATTTGATGCAGAATGTCCTACATACACAATAGTATTAATAACTCGTGTTTTTTTTTAGATAGCGTCTTTTGGCTTAGGACGGCAGAATACACGTTACGGTGCAGACACACAATAATAATAATGCTGATTATTGATTTCTATATCTATGTTTACACATAGTGCCATCCACGAAGACGCGTGATTTTGTCGAACTTAGACATTAATGACATTGTAATAAGAACCACGGCACGCGTCATCGTGAATGACTGTACATATAGTTTTTAAATTGTATTTTTACTAACACCATAATATACCCGTACTGAGCGGCAATGATTCTGGCCCCTAATGTATGCAGTAATAGTTATTTCCTATGTAGTGGGCCAAATTTTGTTCCGCTGAGTATAATATGGATTCTTTGATTCGAAATAAATATTTTTCATCCAGCCTATATGCGTCCACTGCAGGGCACAGGCCTCTCTCAGAACAAGAGGGCTTTAGTTCCCACGCGGGCCAGTGCGGATTGGGAACTTCACACGCACCATTGAATTGCTTCGCAGGTTTTGCAGGTTTCCTCACGATGTTTTCCTTACCGCAAGCTCGTGTAAATTTCAATGTAATCCGCACATGAATTCGAAAAATCAGAGGTGGAGCCGGGGTTTGAACCCATTGCTTGAGAGCGATAGGTCAACCACTAGGCCACCACGGCTTCAAATATTTTTTTTTCATTTAATTTTTCTAAACAAAATGTTTACTTTTGGTTCACACGCTCTTAGTTCAGTTGACTTTTCCATTCGTCTTTGGTTTTGTGTCTTCTAATGATTCAAATTTATGTTGATTTATTCATTGCGATCATGACTTTTGCATAATATCTACTAAAAACTTCACTAAACATGGCGCCGATGCCTGAGAAATGATTAATTACCAAATATAATTATTATTGAGAAGTATTTTACGCTCGTGGGTCAAGAAAAAATAACGATAATCTTTTAAAAAAAAATACGTCGATGAATTTTTTGCTTGATTTTACGAAACGCAACGAGTCAGAAAGATTAAATGACGGATTAAATTATAGATTTTGTCCGTGATTTTGCACGCATAGACTATATGATCCAGTGGTTGAACGTAAATTCTGAGATTTTATTAAAATTCCAAAACTTACATAGTATATTTAATTAACATAGTTATTAAGCATACATACATAACCTAACCAACAAAAGTTGGAAAAACCCCCGACTTTGTCTCTTCAAAGTTCCATATCTCAAAAACGGCTGAACCGATTTTGATGAAACGAGTCTAAAAACCATCTTAAGAAAACCTGCTTTCAAATAAAAAACCGCATTCAAATCGGTTAACAAACAGACAGACAGACATACACCCATAGCGGTCAAACTTATAACACCCCTCTTTTTACGTGTCGGGGGTTAAACATACTAAATTAAAATTTTCATAAACTCTAAAGTGGTTGAGATTTGGATAATTTAAGGTTTTTTTGTCTGAATAAACAGAATCGTCTCTGCCGTGATTACATTTTTTACAAGCAAAACTATTTAACTTGCAATGTATACGAGGAGGTAGACGATGACGCGTGCCGTGGTTCTTATTACAATGTCGTTAATGTCTAATTTTGACAGATTCTATGTACTTATGTATGTACGTGCGGGCCAAGTCATGCTACCGAATTTTACCCACTTCTAATTTTCCGATTGACTTAAAATTTGGCATAGGCACTTATGTAAATCCAGTGACAATACATTAATATGGTGGTAGTGAAATTCTGGAGGTCCAGCCAGGATCATCTACGCAGGATGGTACTCTTCAACGGTTAATGGCATCGACTTGAAATTTGGTGCGCAAATTTTAATATAGTTTGGATGACAATGCAAGTACAGCCAAGAAAATGTTCAGTCAGCAAAAAAAGCTAGTATCAAAAATGTTTTTTAAACAAACTTTTAGTCATAAAGAATTTGTCAATGAATATAAATCGCTCGCTCTGCTCTTGCAATAACCTAGGCTTTAGGTCATGTAAAGACTAAGATGCATCTAGACTTCTTTGGGTTCAGAACGTGACAGGGTTATTTGTTCTGATAAAGCATTCCTGCACTTAAAGATACGACCACGGCGAAGCTAAAACTAAGTGTTAGGTTTTAAGCTTAGTTTATTTGTTAACTAGATTTAACCCGCGGCTTCGCACGCGTTATAAGTAGCTAAATTGGATTAGGCAGTAGAATTGAAACTCCACACTTTATTAAAATCACACACACACACAAACATCACGCCTGTATTCCCAAATGGGGTAGGCAGAGCACACGAAACGTTACCGCTTCGGAGCCACTTTTACCAATTTTAGGTTTTAAGTCCCGATAATTAAATATCTCAAAAACGGTTGAATCAACTAGTTTAGGATTAAAAAACGCATCAAAATAATCATTCATCATCATCATATTAAACACATTGACCCGGATAATTCACGTCTTAAGAGAAGTCTCTTCGTTCTATTCTCCATACAAACGTTGTCCCGGTCTCATTTGAAAACTAGGCAACAGAAATAGATGAAATTTTGTAAGTATGGACTAGACGTAATTATCTATGCCTGTGGTTTCAGATTTTCATATGAATGTGTAATATCAGAATTACTTTAGGATGACTCATATTTAGACAGTTTTGATTAATATGATGAGTAAGTGTGGCAGTTTAGTGATATATCTAAATTTAAGTGACAGAAAATATTACTTAGTTCCCTTTCACAAGTAGGGTTGCCAACTTTTTTTTACAAGAAATAAAGTATATTTAGGTCTGAGAAAGGAAATAAACAGTATTTTAGAAAAATGAACAGTATTTTCTTCTTTAAGTTTTAAAGACAAATTTTTGGGTGCTTCTCGCACAACTTATTAATTTAGTATCATTTTTAGAAACCTCATAGACCTCGACAGAATCAAAACTAAAATTAAAATAAATAAAAGCTACATTTTTAGCGAGCAATAGTTTTATAAAAGAGCGTGTAGGTTGTATAATGATAAGTATGTAAATCTGGATATTTTCAGTAATAAGTTAAGTAGGTTTAAAAGACAGTCTTTGCAGTGTATAGCAGAATGTGAGTAGTTTAGCTTTCATTGAATAAGTATGTTAATTATATATAATTTACTTTGTTTTTGTATGTAAAGGTGCTTCAGCTTTATTTAGTAAAGTATTTAGTTTTATGTTGTATAATGTAAGGTTTCAATATTCCTTTAGGAAACTGTAAGTCTAGTTCTCATAAAAATGTTACTGTAATATATATAGCTATAAGAGACTGTTTGTTTCTGAATAAATAAATAAATAAATTAAATAAATAAATTTTTATGAAATTAACATTGGTAGATTCGATCTGGACACTATTTTGACTATGCTGCACTGATTTAGCGTGTGCTTTGTGTAAGGCATTTTAATGTTGAAAACAGTATTTTATATACTTTATTTAAGTTCAACAGTAAAAAGTATACAATGTAGTGAAAAATAGTAAATATAATACATTTTTAATTGTGGTTTGCAACCCTATTCACAAGTTACGAGTAGTTAGGTTAACAAACAAACACGCAAACAATTTTTAACCACAAACGCATAACCTTCGTTTCATCGTGGGTAATAAAAGCTCGTAAAAATATATTATAGCATTGCATAGTGAAATCACGCCCAATACCAACCTGCGTCTGCGCCGATTACCAAACCACTTACTGACCGCTTTCTTACCCACCTTATCTACCCATATCATGCAGTTACAAAATCAATTCACTACGCTCACACGTAAGGTTTATTTTAAAACGAATCAACACGTACTGATACGACATTGAGGAATTAACAGCCAGTTATAACGAAAGCTTTGCGCGATAGTGTTTCTAGAATCTAGATTTTTGACATTTAATTACATAGTCAAATGAATTAGGAAAGTTTGTGGCTAAACGTTGCTTATTTATGTCGGGTGTCATAAGAACGATTTGCGAATTTTCATTTCTCATAACACAAATATCAGAAACTGACGAAATATTGAGAACGTATAAAAACAATCATATTATTCAATTAGCATAATTGTCTTATGCATATTAAAGTACTGTATAATAGTCATGCCGCATAATTAATCAAAGTTCATAATAAACAATTTTTATACAAACATCGAGGATAATAATCGAAAAGTATAAAACACCTGGCATAAATCCAACAGCAAAGATCATTTGTGAAGCAATTTTATCCGGGCTGCTATAAAAAAAACCTAACATCGAAGGCTAAGGCGGGAGCTACGCTCCGCTTCGCTCCCGCCTTAGCCTTCTGAACCTAACCTGTCCGAGTCGTTTCTGCTCCGAACCGTCTTGCTCGCTCGCTTCGTTCGCTCGCACAAATCAAATGTTTTTGCATTCGGCACGCATGATGTTATACCGTCTAATCTTTATTATAAATGTTGTTATAGATTTTAATAATTATATGTATGATTAACCGAATATTCAAAATGAAATTATTTAATATAAGCATTATAGCAATTGTTGTTACGACTAATGAATGTTATATTATTTAAAGCTTATGCTCGGTAATAATATGGAATCAGTTTTTATGATAAATGAATATTATGATTCTTGAACGTAGTAAAATGAAATTATGCTAAAAGTTTGTATGACGATTGAACGGCACCCAGTTCCGTCATGTGAGGAGTGCCGTGGCATATTTTTGGATAATCAATCATCATCATCATCCCAGCCTATATACGTCCCACTGCTGGGCACTGGCCTCCTCTAACAATTAGAGGGCTTGGGCCGTAGTTCCCACGGGTGTAGTTAGAATCCGTGCTTATCTGTACGAATTATCATGCCGTGCATTATCACCCCGTACCAAACTAGCAGGGAACCAATAATGTACGCGCAATAATGTACGACGTGATAATCCGAAGCATTATGTCATCCAATTATCATGCCTTACGATTTCCGTGATTGAAATAAAAAGAACCTAACGAAGGGCGAGAGCGGCCTCGCTCGCACGCCTTCGCCCTTCAACCTAACCCGGCCGGGTCGGTTCTGCTCCGACTATATCGATCTCGCTCGCTGCGCTTGCTCGATCCGCGGTGAAACATAATCATTCGAATCGATTGGATTCAGATTATCACGTCGTACATTACAACAACGTACCTACATTACAGCGCGCGCAATATTTTGTATGCCCTGATAATGCGCGACCATGATAATGTACGGCATGATAATCGGAAGCAATAATGATTCGAATTATCACGTCGTACATTATTGCGCGTACATTCCGAGTTGTACATTAGTTTCTTACCGGATTCTTCTCAACAGAGGTTTTTCCGAACCGGTGGTAGATTTTTTTTGACATTCATAAGTGCTTCATCCCAGCCTATATATGTCCCACTGCTGGGGCACAGGCCTCCTTTAAGAACAAGAGGGCATGGGCCACAGTTCCCACGCGGGCCCAGTATGGATTGGGAACTTCACACACACCATTGAATTGCTTCTTGTGCAGGTTTCCTCACGATGTTTTATTTCACCTTGAAGCTCGTGGTAAATTTCAAATGTAATTTCGCACATGAATTGCGAAAAACCCAGAGGTGCAAGCCGGGGTTTGAATCCACGAGCCTCTGCTTGAGAGGCGATAGGTCAAACCACTAGGCCACCACGCCTTCCTTTATTTTTAACCCCAGACGCAAAAAGAGGGGTGTTATAAGTTTGACCGCTATGTGTGTCTGTGTGTGTCTGTCTCCCTGTAGCACCGTAGCTCTTAAACGGGTGGACCGATTTGAATGCGATTTTTTTTTATTGAAAGCAGGTTTTCTAGCGATGGCTCTTAGACATGTTTTATCAAAATCGGTTCAGCCTTTTTGGAGATATTGAACTTTGAAGTGACAAAGTCGGGGGTTTTCCGACTCTTTGTTGGTTAGGTTATGTTATTGGACTATCAGATAATAATAGTAGATTGATAACCAAGGGTGGAAAGTGACCTATTTCACCAGAAATATTCCTAGGGGAAATAGTTCGTGGGGAAATGGGTAATTTCACCCGAGTTAGACACTCTACTTTTCATTTCGACTGTGAGGAAAGTAAAACAAAAAACTGAAAATAATAATAAATTGAATTTACTTATTTACATCCAACTTCCAAGATACCTTTTCGACCTGGCCACTTGCAGTTGGTCACGACCAAGGAGCTTATATACAAAACTGGAGGTTGAACGCCGAACGAAGAAGTTTGACCATTATTACTTATATATATTCCTTCTCTTTCTTTCACGTTGCACGAATGACATCCATCTCTTTCTCAACCTAACTAAAGAAAGAGATGGAATATGTTCATGACGCAATAAAATTGAAATTTCTTTTTTCAAACGGATGTTCGGCGTTCAACCTCCATTGTTGTATATAAACTCCTTGGTCACGACGTGCATCTAGATGGCCATGCCGAAACGTGAAAAAGAAGTGTCATTGACGTAACTCAATTATCTTCGACTCCGTGGTCATTCGAAAAATTAGAAAAAAAAATACTTTCCACCCTAGAGATGAAAACGCAATTTTCCATTCGGCTACCTACCCATGAAAATTAAACTTTCCAAACAGGAGAGGTGAAAATTATATTTAACAATAACTAAAATAACATAGCCTAAATTTAACATAGTTACTGAAAAAAACATAGCCTAATTAAACCGAACTAAAGCTACCGCCATAGCTGTAAAAATTTGCAAGTTGAAGTGTCAAGCCGTGGTGGCCTAGTGGTTTGACCTATCGCCTCTCAAGCAGAGGGTCGTGGGGTCAAACCCCGGCTCGCACATCTGAGTTTTTCGAAATTCAAGTGCGGAATTACATTGGAAATTTAGCACGAGCTTTGCTGCGAAGGAAAACATCGTAAGGAAACCTGCACAAACCTGCGAAGCAATTCAATGGTGCGTGTGAAGTTCTCAATCCGCACTGGGCCCGCGTGGGAACTATGGCCCAAGCCCTTGTTCTGAGAGGAGGCCTGTGCCCAGCAGTGGGACGTATAAAGGTAGGCTGGGATGGATGGATGTGGCAATGGGCGGGCCACATCGCTCGAAGAACAGATAACCGTTGGGGCAGAAGAGTCCTCGAGTGGCGACCACGAACCGGAAGACGAAGCGTTGGCAGGCCTCCCACCAGGTGGACTGACGACATCAGTGAGAGTTGCTGACAACCGTTCATAGCAAGTGGCGAGTTGTCGTTCATTATTTTTTAATCGACTGGATGGCAAACGAGCAAGTGAGTCTCCTGATGGTAAGAGATCACCACCGCCGATAAACATCTGCAACACCAGGGGTATTGCAGACGCGCTGCCAACCTAGAGGCCTAAGATGGGATACCTCAAGTGCCAGTAATTTCACCGGCTGTCTTGCTCTCCACGGCGAAACAACAGTGCAAGCACTGCTGCTTCACGGCAGGATTAGCGAGCAAGATGGTAGTAGCAATACGGGCGGACCTTGCACAAGGTCCTACCACCTGCCAACCTTCAACTTGGACTTCAAACCTTTATAACTCTGTTATTTGTAAAGGTAGCTTAAAAATTGTTTGTCTATGATAACAGGCATTGTGAAGTTTTTATTTATAAAATATATAAAAAAACATTAAATTAAATAAATCAAAAACTCGACTGCCAAAATTAAAAGGAAGAAAATAAGTCTAGTGGTCTAGAACTCTGTTAAGTAGCTTATTTAAAGTTCAACAGTCGGGACCCATTTAAATCGTGACGCTCAAAAATTCTTAGCAATGGGTCCCGACTGTTGAACTTTAAATTAGCTACTTAACAGAGTTCTAGATCACTAGACTTATTTTCTTCCTTTTTAGTTTTGGCAGTCGGGTTTATGATTTATTTAATTCAATGTTTTATTGTACACTTTTTTGGTATTTATGTGAAAAGTATAGATTAAAAGTATTATAACCCCATATAAATTTAAAATGGGCTAACTATTAGCTTTCATTTAATACCCATATTGTTAGAATACAAAATATTTTTATTAATTCCTCCGCCATATTTTTTTTTCGCAGACGCCATATTGAAATATTATATAGCCTATGTCACTCCGACAGTTATGACGAATCCCATGATACCTCATATGTTAAAATCCGTCTAGCCGTTGAGGCTACAGCGAGGACCAAATAAATGGACATACATACCCTCATACATACACTCGAAAAAAAAACCCCTTCTTCTTCTTTTTTTTTCTTCGGCCAGTCGGGTAAAAATTGTCAAATAGTATTTATGGGGCAGGCCTATGTCCACCAGTGGACGTCCTACGGTTGACTGTGATGATGATGATCCCGAAAAGTGGAAGAAGCATGAGAGGTATATATCGCCAAAAAAGGAATCTCGTCCCATGATAAAATTGAAATAATTGGTCGTAAGAATAAATCCACTTGTATTTACGTAACTAAGTAAACTAAAAAAAAAATATCATTTGTGAACTGAAAATAGACTGTACAACCTTAAATAACGTTTAGGTCTTAATTCAGACAGTAGTGCTGTGTGTTACTAAAAGTGGCTCCGAAGCCGTACCGTTTCGTGTGCTCTGCCAACCCCATTTGGGAATACAGGCGTGATGTTTTGTGTGTGTGTGTGTGTGTGTAGTACTGTAGACTGTAAGTACATTTACCTATTGTGTACCTATTTAATTTTGTTCCTAGTACCTAATTAATTAAATTAATTAAGAGTTGGCGCGTACTTATCCCAGCGGATCTCACTTGCGATCCAAAGGGGTAATGCGGCCAGCGTCATGGGAACCCTGCCACAGGCAGATCTTTTACACGGGGTATTATTTTTATAATTTTCATTGTTACAGTTAGTTAAGTTATCTTAGGTTAGTTATTTTTTATGTATGTAAACTCATAATTGTGCAACTTCAAAATTCTTGTATAATTAAAAGATATATTTCCTTCTACCTAATTAATTACTTTCCTTTATTACAGGCAAAATTCAATTTGGGCTTATTTTTTTTGTGTTATTGTCAGCCTATTCTATTCTACTGCTGAGCCCCCCGATAGGTACTTCCACTGCTCTCTTATTTCCTATGAAAATTAATTTGGTCTTTTAAACATTATTCAGCACAATGACATTTTGACAAAAATCATTAATTTTTGTACCGAACTTTTTAAAGAAATCGGGTTATTGACATTCTCTCTAAAACAGTCTGACTTACAGTAAACTATAGCCGGTTCTCTGCCACTAGGGCAAAATATTGATCTCAAATGCTTAATTTCTCAAGTATAATTATCCAAATTTCTCCAAACTTCTATTTGTGCTCTATTACACCATAACAAAATATTATGAGAAAAACTTTGGTTTCGGAGAAATTTGATTGGAAATGAAACATTTGGCGGAAAAAATTGTGCAAAACGGCAGTCCATGACTACAGCCCAACACACGGGTAAAAACAAATTGATATTAAAACAACACAATTTAATATTAACTCGTATATTGCTAAAACCTTAAAAAAAACAAGAGTATGTTTATAAAACAC